>NW_026294606.1:56399397-56432184 GCF_007827085.1 Peromyscus californicus insignis
CTGCTTCAGTTTCTGCCTTGAATTCCTTCAATGATGGAGATAAAATAAACCATTTTCTTCTCTAAGTTGTTTTGATCAGTGTTTTATCACAACAACAGAAAGGAAACTAGAACATCACTTTTGCAACAAAAATACCCAATTAATTGTTTTTAACAGGAATTATCATTTATAATCCATCACAGAGCATTTATGCCATTTGACATTATCATCATGAAAAAAACAATGGGAAGTAACAAATTAATTATAGCATTATGTTCTTATTTGTTTGTTAATAATTTCATATGTTAAAAATGCTCCCGTTGATGACCACACATTCATGTACAAATTAATGACTTGAGGTCCATGGTTACCATCAACTTTCTGTCATTCTAATTTATTAGCTGTGGAGATTACTATTGACACAGTGTATGTTCCTTCTGAACTCAACCTCCCAATACTTTCCTTTCTCTATAATGTAAGCATGCTTTTCAATATGAACTTCTATGTTTTGAAGAATATATATACTTCTCTTAGCCTCTGGCAGCATTGTTGAAGTTATATCTTCCTAATTATTCCTTCTACTGTGCAATTTCTTGACACTACAGGAAATATCTTCATAGTCTGAGATAAATGTGTGAACAGCAGCTCTCTTTCTCTTTACTACAGAAATAGCTAGAGGCTGGACAGGAAACATTTGGCGAAATATCTTGCTGGGTCACACAACAGAAATGAGCAGAGGCTATGTTCTCACTGAAAATGCTGTTCTTCAGATGACTCTGGTCTCAGAAAATGTGTCCTAAATAAACACAGGCAGGTATACATTGTCATTAATGATCATATACCTTCTAATTTTTATTATTGGGCTAATGTAGAATTCAGCCAACAATGTGGCTAATTCAATCCTTCATGGATCCAATCAGGTAACTAAAGCTCTCCCTAAGCCCCTCCACTGTACATAGTTCAAGGTCACAAATCTCACTATTAAAGCAAGACTGGGATCAGAAATACCTTAAGGAAAAAGAAGTCAGATATTATGTATAACAGTGCTATAATTACATTAAAACAATAATTAAATATTTCATGGTTATATTTTAAATGTTATTTGTCAATAAGGTCTTATTTTTAGGACCATTAAGAATTCATAGGCAACAGGAGGGAATGACTGACGTTTTCTGTTAGAGATAAATTTAAAATAGGTTGTTGCGCCATCTGTTGGCAGTTCTTAAGCCGTCGATTGAGAAGCTAATCTCCTTCATAGTTTTAACAGCATGTTTCATTTTTACCCCTCCTCCCTGGAAAGGCTTTCAAAAACACTTTCTGAACCCCATGTAAGGTTAGAATAAATGCTGATAATTATGATGCTTTAAAAATAATGTGAAGCTGTGAGCTTTACGTTATTTGCATTATTCGTTTTTTCACATGTCCTCAAAGAGCCACAGACAATGCTTCATTTTTTTTCTTAAATGCATACCAATTTGGATCTTATGGTATAAAAAACAGATCATTTGGACACTGACAACTAGTATTTAAAATGGAATCCCTCTTCCCCCACCCCCCAGCTCCAAACTCACTTCAGGAAGCTAAAAGCTGCGAAATGAAGCGGCTTCCCTGGCTACAATCATCTAACTATACTTCTTCCCATGGGCATGCTAACAGAGCCTTCCCCAAAATGACACTTTGTGATATGTCATACATATGCATGACTCCATCCTGCCAAGGAGCAGGAAGCAACGTGAGTGCTTTTTGTGAAAGGGATGATTTGAGTCAAAGTTGTGATGAATAAAAGTACATTAATGAACAAAGAACAAAGGAAATTCCTTCCCCCCAAAAAAGAATGCATTTTTTGTATAGCATCAAAGAAATAATTGAAAAGGATAGTCCTTTATTTGACACCATGAATCTCTTTGAACTGTCAAGATACACATGGAAAGGTGTTCTGTGTTTATGGAAAGGGAGATCAAGTGTCTTTTTAGGGTAAACAAAAGGGGCACATAGCTCAATGACTTTAAATAGTTCTAATATTGAAAAGACATAGTCCTATTCTTCCACTAGCAATCCACTGGAAATAAATTTCAAGTTTTTTGGAAGGTCTGGCTTGTAGAGTTTGCACAATTGCTATGTCAGGCCATGTTCCAGGGCCAAAGGAAGGTGAGACAAGAACAGCACAGGCATCAGTGAGTGCTGAAATGCAAAATCTCTCCTTGAATTGGGACACAGTGGATTCCCAATTCTACAAAGGCTATATACCTATATTCAATGTTTGAAAATAATCATGAAACTAAACAGCGAAATTACTGATAAACACCATGTCCATAACAGCAAGCAAAGGTGTTTTAAATTGAATCCTTAATTAATACATCCCTTGAAGGATAACTAACATGTTCATGACTGAGTTTTATGAAAACAATTAGGGGTTTTCATGAGAATGAAAGCCTTAGGAGTCCAAATTCTCTGAAACCAGGACCATTGGTGATATCTTTACAATAATGGGGAGGGTTATGCTTCAGGAAATGCAAATCCATTCTAGGTAGTATGAAATACAACATTAGAATAAATACGGTGGTGCAGTTTGGATTGCCAACCCTCATCGTTATCTTTGTTTCCTCATTTCCTTCCACCTACCTCTACTTACGGACAGTAGATCAATCACAGCATGGATGACAAAACTAAAGTAATCATTACCATCCACAAACAATTTCATTACGGGACTCCTTAATGCTCAAGATACACTATTCCTTTCTGAAGATAGCTTTTTGTTTCTAAAATCAACAAAAAGTGCTTCTATGACAGAACAATCTAATAAATACTAATTTCCATTTCTCTGTCTCCAACTGAATGACCAGGTTGACTACATTCCGGTTCTGGTTGTTCTCGAGCTTATATAAATGGGTGGGGTAAATATTTACAGTCAGGCATGAAGGTCCACAAAGGAAGATCACATTGGCCCCAGATTCTCAGCACTTTTAACTTAGTAAGGCTGACCAGTGAAAAGAATAAAAATGTCAATAAGGGCATAACGAAGTCCAGCCAATGGCTATGGAAGGCACACATTATTAAGAAAAGCCGTGAGCAGGAAACACATTACCTAACCCACTTAGTCATTTTGTTCTCAAATAGTGCCAAACCAAAGGGAATTGGAGATAACAGATTTAAGTGGGGACAAATTGCAAAACCCTAAACAAAAATTTTAATTATAAATTTACCACAGGCACACCTGCAAAAATATGCTTTTATTTATCAGTTTTCTTATTTGTAGCCACAAATTTGACCTTCTGGAATCCCTTCTTATGCTAACTGATGAATAATAGTCAATTTTATAGGTATAGAAATCTACTTAAATGTCCTCACTATTCAAATATCATTCCCAGTTGTTCAGTTCCATCTTTAAGATAACTGACGGACAGTATGGCCACAGAGACAGACAATGATGCTTGCTAGATGTTTGTTTCTTTAAAAAAAAAAAGGTGTGGGGGGGGGACGACACAATACACCTTAGACTTCACATTATCTTTAGATTTATTTCAAATTAGCAGACCATATTGTTTAAACATAAATATATAAGACAAGGTAAAAGAAAGGCAAGCATATACTGTGTTCACCAAACAATTCTCTCATTATTCATTATTATGAAAACTGTCAATGTCTTGAATATTTCAAAAGCTTCTGGACCATGTGACGTTTAGATAATTACAAAAGTATGCAATGCAGTTCTCTCTGCAAACCAGTATAAAAGTGCTAGCTGACCTGGAAGACAGTACAGCTTGACAAGGGCATCATTTATTTTAGCGAAGTGCTAAGAAAAATGCACAACAAAGAAGATGCAGCTTAAGGATGTCCAATAAATCAAAGAAAGGAATTATTTGTGTAATAGTAAATGTAACTTTGATAATATTTAATGTTATTATTTTTGAAATAGTAATCCTGACTGCTGACTTGGTAAGCACACATTTCATAAATTGCCTCTTTACCAACAATATTTCTTTTCTTTCATTTTCCAAATGGTTAAAAACTAATAATAAATGATACATATGTTAGTTAACTAGTCTACAAAATTGAGTACTGTAATATTTTGACTATTAGTCAAAATATAAAATTAAAACTCATATATCAATAAAATGAAGTCACATTTCAAATTTATGTACTAATCCATTTAGAAAATACGGATGATTGAAGATGTCATGGCATTAAAAGATACTAGAGAATGCTAGATGTTTTAATATATGTTAAAATGTGGAGCCTGGAATTTACTTTGAAGTCATTCGTGCATCCTGCATGAACTTTGAAATATTTATAGTGTCTTAAGCTCAGGATAATAATGCATACTGAATATCAGTGGTGTGTTTTTATTTTGCCTGAGAATTATTATTTTACTGAAGAAATGAAAGCTGATCGGGGGAGAAAGTAGGATAAAAACACATCAATAATGTTGTTGAAGGTTTCCTTTTCTTAATTTTGAGAAATCAGACATGTTTAATATCCTATTGGAGAACTTAAAATATCATCTCAAACATGGGTAGATCTACATAATAGAAAGCATGTGTACATCACCATCGATATTTAGAAACTCTTAAGCATTATTTTATAATTTCTTCCAGAAGTCATAAAACTTCCCTGCTGGTCTGATGGACTCTGGAATTAACAAACAAAGACAGTGGCAGGAGGCACAGTCCTGGGTCACAGTCTGAGCCCTTTACCCTTTAGAAGTGTTTTTGTTGTTGTTCCCATTGCTTTTTTTTTTTTTTCCAGTTTCCCGTTGGTTAGTCACATTGTACTCTCACTTCCCCTTGGAAGCATATGGGGAAGTCATAAAGTGCCTCTCAGTACACAGCTATTCAGTGTTCCTCAACTGACTAAGGGGAACACTATGAACATCTTACCGCTGTCATAGATGTCCATTCAGCCATACAAAGCACCAGAAGAACCGGAAGCGAGTGGGAACAATGGATAATGGGCGCTTTAACAGTTTCAGGATTTTATGGAAAAGAAAACAAAAGAAGTCAGACATGACCTTTGATAAAAAACGCAAATGATGTCCTTGGCCATTTCTAGACAAGCAGCAAGCCTCTTACAAGACTAGGGAACAGCCATAGATGTCAGTTGCCAAAAAAGTGGTTTATTTTTATTATTTAAAGAAATTGTCTTTAGCATCAAATCGTGCACACTGTAGCACCACTTACTGTCAAAACAATTAGGAACCTTCAGTAGCAAACACTGGGACTATGAACAACCAGTCTGTTTCCCAGAAATTCCAGCCTTACAAACATATCTAGGGATTTAGCGCCATCTACCGGAAACAGGAAATAAAACCTTGTGAATATGAAATTCTCTGTACATGTACGCTAAGGTAAGACTGTTACTGTCACTTTCATTTGAAAACCTCCTACTCCTAGGTCTAAAGTGCATAGAGGATCAGCAACAGTGACTGATTTTCAGAAATCTGATGCAATCATCCTCCTTGGTCCAGGTTAATTGATAATGTGGGTTTCTGCTTATTTTCAGAATAAGCACCTTAATATCAGCTTGTCCATCAGGGAAATGTGGTAAATATAGTATAATATCAAAAATAAAATAAATTATTTTAATAAATAAATAAAGTGTTCCATTTTCTCCCAAAGACATTATGTATTCATTGCTAAGTATGTCCCTGAAAAAAAAAAATGCCTAGTTGTGTTTTGGTATTGGATAAGCCTGACTCCTGCCATGGACTTCCTTCAAAAGTATTAAGTGGATTTGATACACAACATCTTCCTTACAGTATGTGTGGCCTCCAGTTTTCTGATAGCACATATCTACTTTTTAATCACTAAATTTCCCCCAGTTAAAGTTAAACTTGAAATGCTCTAATTTACAGAGAAATACCTTGTTTGTGTTTCCAGTTCTCATTTCTCAGAATGCCAGAACATCTCAAAACAAAGACACTGCTGCTGTGGATGATTGATTGATAAATAAAACACTGATTGGCCAGTAGCCAGGCAGGTTGTATAGGCAGGACTAGTGGAGAGGAGAATTGAGAAAACAGGAAGGCAGAGAGGAGAAGATGCCAGCTTGCCATCCAGGGAGCATCAAGTAAAGGCAACAGGTAAAACCACGGAACACGTGGTGACATAGATTAACAGAAATGGGCTGAGTATAAAAGTAAGAGCTAGACAATGTTAGGCCTGAGCTAATGGCCGAGAAGTTTAAATAATATAAGCGTCTGTATGTTTATTTTATAAGTGGGCTACAGGACTGCAGGGGCTTGGCGGGACTCAGAGAGAAAAACTCTAGCTACACACTATATTCTGTCTAATCCCATGGACCAAAAATGATGGTTGAGTACCAGTCACTCTGCCCTCTACATGGGATTATACTGCACAATATAATATTTTCCATAGCATTTCATCCCAGGGTAGTAAGGAGAGAATTTACTGCACAGATAAATACCAATTTCTATTCCAAAAATAAATAAAATAAAATAAGCTTTTCAAATTCCATGTATTGGATGTTTTTCAGCCTCAAGCCCTTTAAGAAAAACTTCCTTCAGGTTTCTATTACTTTTACAAGAATAATAAACTCATGAATGTAAGCTTCTCCATTAAATAATGCATTATGGACGCCATACATTCAGAGGGAAACTGCATAACATTTCTAAGGAAATCAATGTGACAATCCTAATAAAATTATAGTAGACAGATACCCAACAGTGTACTGCTGAAATCCTGTTAGGATGATAGACAAAGGAAAGTATACAAGCAAGGGAACAAGATCAGGGACAACAGCAGATGGGAACATTAACAAATACTGGAGAAGAGAAAGAGAGGCTCAGTGGAAACTAACCTAGCAGGACAGAGTAAGCTGAATGTGGGGTGTGTGTGTGTGTGTGTGTGTGTGTGTGTGTGTGTGTGTGTGTGTTTATATAAGGAATTTGGGAATGATTCCAACTTAGAATCAGAGACCTGAGTTCTACAAGTAGAAGAATTGATGTGAATGTGGCTCCATTACTAGAGGGTAGAAAAGTGCTTGAATAAAAAGACGTAAGTGGCGGGGCGGTGGTGGCGCACGCCTTTAATCCCAGCACTCGGGAGGCAGAGCCAGGCGGATCTCTGTGAGTTCGAGGCCAGCCTGGGCTACCAAGTGAGTTCCAGGAAAGGCGCAAAGCTACACAGAGAAACCCTGTCTCGAAAAACCAAAAAAAAAAAAAAAAAAGACGTAAGTGCTCTTAGGGTGTCTTGATTTTACCCACTTCACCTAGGAAATACTGATCCAGAGAGATGGCACATTGGGGCTCTGGATACTCAACCATAGCAGGAGGGGATTGGACATTCTGCCATAGTGTGAGAACTTTACTGTGGCCTGTGACTGTGCCTTTCTCCCCCTTGCCACCTTCTACAAATCAATGTCAATCTCATTGCCTTTGAGAAGGAGGTAGGACAAACCTTTAAAGTGACTGGTCTGAGAGATGAAATTTGTAAAGAATCCAATTTAGAGTATTTTAAGTCTCATCAACAGCAAAATTAATAGTCCATACCTAACAACATGCCAGCTCTATAATGAACAGAGAAATATTTTAATCAGTTTTGAGGGACACACTTCTAGACATCAATAGGTAGTTAAAACTTGTTAATTTTTTTTTGTTTGTTTTTGTTTTTGTTTTTTTGTTTTTCGAGACAGGGTTTCTCTGTGTAGCTTTGCGCCTTTCCTGGAACTCACTTGGTAGTCCAGGCTGGCCTCGAACTCACAGAGATCCGCCTGCCTCTGCCTCCCGAGTGCTGGGATTAAAGGCGTGTGCCACCACCGCCCGGCAAAACTTGTTAAATTTTTGAATAAAGCCTCCAAGCAGAAAAATCCAAAGCAAAATGTAAAAGATTTTGAAAAAAAAAATTCAGTGACATAGAAAACTTCTGACAGGATGGTCACATAATGAACCTTAGTACTAAAGATAAATAAATGGAAATTTTTAAATACCATTATAAAATATTTTATATGATAACTGAAGAAGTCTTTGATAAGTTAAGCAGCTGCAGAATCTGGTGTCTATGCTGGCTAGTTTTAGGTCAACTTGACATAAGCCAGAGGGAAGAGGAAACCTCAATTGAGAAAATGCAGATTGGTCTGTGGGTAAGTCTGTGATACATTTTCCTCACTAGTGATTGGCAGAAGGCACAGTTCACTGGAGGCAGTGCCACCCGTGGGATGGTGGTCATGGTTGTTATAAATAAAATTAAAAAAAGCAAGCTGATCAAGCCATAAGGAACAAACAGTAAGTAGTGTTTCCCCATGGCCTGTGCTTTAGTTCCTGCCTCCAGATTCCTGCTTTGCTTAGTTCCTGCTCTGACATCCCTCAATGATGAACTGTTACATGAAAGTATAAGTAAAACAAACCCTTTCCTCCAAAACTGTCCTGATTATGGTGTTTTATAACAGCAGTAGAAACCTAACCAGGACAGTGTCTAGTGGAGGTCCTAGAACCACTCTTCAGTTGATGACTGTCTATGCCTTTCAATATAAAGATTATTTCAACCAATCCATGTCTGTTAATCTTGTTTTAAGAAAATGTCCCAATAGTGCTATATTTCCAAAGATGTCTCTATAGAAGTAAGCTATATTGAGTATGACTTGTCTGAAAAAGACAAGTGAAGAATTGATTGCAGATTTTTATGAATTGACTGAGATTTGTCATGGGGGAACATCCCAGAACATATTAGGATAGATCAATGAAGTATTTAATAGTACAATCATGCATGTTGGATCCAATCAGTTTGATATAAGTGACAACTTAAAGATAACCAAAGAAGTGATAATCTTGTTTAAGAATCTCATCAATCATCAAAGTGAAAGTAGGTGGAGAGGAATTTGAAAGCATAAACTGATTGCTAGGAGCAAGCTCTGCATTTCTACTTAGTTTGCAAGTGCAGAGGAGATCAGAAAAGGTCAGATAGAGTGGCTGTGCATTCACGTATTTGGGATTTGGGGTCTTAGTTAATTGTTTATGGGAATCAACAATATGTAAAAATCTGCCAGGCAGTGGTTGTGCACGCCTTTAATCCCAGCCCTTGGGAGGCAGAGCCAGGCAGATCTCTGTGAGTTCAAGGTCAGCCTGGTCTACAGAGTGAGATCCAGGACAGGCACCAAAGCTACACATAGAAACCCAGTCTCAAAAAAAATTTTACCTTACCTTTTAATCTTTCTTTTGCAAATAAAGTCTGAGGTGTTAAAAGCAGACAATTATGATGGATGTTCAAGATGCCAGACTCAAGATACTACAGAGGAGAATAACCATATGCTGGATATTTAGAATACAAAGTTTTCAGCTGTTTACACAGGTTCAGACATTGTCTCATGAAACATTGTGTGGAGTTAAGTGTTCTGATACATAACTGTAATCCTAGAACATAAGGAGCAGAGATAAGAAAATCATGGATTCAAGGCAAGCCTAGCCTGCATAGCAAGTTCCATGCTAGCCTGTGCTACCAGGTTAGAATTAGTCTCAAGAAAAGAAAAAGAGCCGGGTGGTAGTGGCGCACGCCTTTAATCCCAGCACTCGGGAGGCAGAGCCAGGCGGATCTCTGTGAGTTCGAGGCCGGCCTGGGCTACCAAGTGAGTTCCAGGAAAGGTGCAAAGCTACACAGAGAAACCCTGTCTCGAAAAAACCAAAAAAAAAAAAGAAAGAAAGAAAAGAAAAAGAAACACCATGAGGAAAAATAAAAAAGAATACACACAGAAGATTCATGTCCAGCGTGACATGAATTAAAGATCTGTAGGACAACATTGGATCTGAAAAGTGGGACTGTTCTGCATCAGGGTAACATGGTACTTTCTGATGTCAGATGTTTATATTCACCATATGCACACTCAAGCCTCAATGCCATTGTTCAAATTTTCTTACAGAAAAGTCTCAACCCCTTGTACATAATTGTACCTTTTGGTTTGTTGGCAATCTACTTCAAAACCCACTTACTCTAAGGTTATGAAAGAACAGTCTATGATCACTGAAAATGAAATAGTTCCTGAAACCAGAGAAAATAAGGGCGCTGAGCAGAAAACATGCACAAAGTATAGGAAGTGACTTGAAATTGCAATGATGTCTGAGAACACCACACACTGACATGGTGTGTTAGTACAAGAAAACTGTGAGGGGAAGTAGGTAGGTAGATACAGGATCTTTTATATTTTAAATAAATTTCTGGAATAATATATTCTTTCTCTGTAATTTACTTGACAAAATTTTAACCAGTTTTTCATAAAACACTACTTTGTGTTTTTGCTGAACAGTTCTTCAAATACTGAAGGCAGAGCTCATGTTCCAAGACCTCCTTCATGAGTTAGCTTTCTCTTTATCAAGAACAACATCCTAAAGTGTCTCTCCATTCATCATTGAAAATACTGTTAATTTTCTTTATTATGCTGAAAAATGTTTCAGGAGACATTTTCTACTTGGTTACTACTATTTTTTAATATGTTTCTTTAAAGGTTAATGAGACATTTTCCAAAAATATACATTAAAAAAAACCTAATGTCTAACTTCTGGTTTTAACTTCAATATGTTAGAAGTCATAGCTCCTAGCTAAGAAGCTGAAAACGGGCGGCTTTTGGATCTATCAGAGACTGAGATTCCAGGAACAAATGTCATCCCCAAAGCTATGTCAATCCAGAGAACCACAACAGAAATCTCCCTTAGAACAGAGGCTTCTGGAACCACTAATGAGTGTACATCCTAAACCAGTAATTCTGATGGATGATGGAATTCTAATGAACCTGTAATTCTGATGGATCGCTGACCAACGAGTGTGGACTCAACTCATGAGAAAATCTTGGTCCTGGAGGTAGAAGGGATTCTTCATGCTTAGACTCTCCCTCCAAGTAATTTACCTGGCTATGACAAGGAAGACCATAAGGGGAATCTCTGAGGGCTCCTGTAGGAAGAAGGAAATAATAATAAAGGTTTATCTAGACTCTTTTCCCTAATAAATCAGCCAGTATGCACCATGCTGAGGTAAGAGGATTGAGTTTGACACCAGCCTGGACTATATTTTGAGACCTTGTGTGGAAAATACAGAAATAAGGGAGAGGTGGGATGAGGAAGGGAGAGAAATGGAAAAGGGGAACCTCCCTCAGTATCCTAAGTTCCAGGGCTACAGGCATACACCATTACCCCCAGCTGAAAAGATGACCTTCTACTTCAATGTTAAGTTGCATCTCTAATCTTGATAGCTAAAAATTAATGTCAGCCCTATCTCAGTGAGGAGAAGTATTACACTATTGTAGATACACTTTGAAGGTCACAGCCCCAAGCCACAGATGCACTAAGAGCTGGTCTGAAAATACTAAATGGTTTCCCATTCACTATCTTTACAATTCACAAAAATGGCGTGGTGACACAATGACAATGGCACACCAGTCAGAATTTCCCATGGAACCAATGTAATATATTCACATACACAGGAGATTCATCATGAGGAATCGACTCACGTGATCAGAGGGTCTGAGAAGTCTAGTTGCCCTATGGGACTCGAGAATATTGGGAATACAGACTAGAGGTGTTAATATTAAGTCCTGACCCAAGATGGAAGGTCCCAACTCTGGAAACACTAGTGTCTGAGATCAGGAGAAGATTAATATCCCAGCCAAAGCACAGAAGAAATCTGCCTTTGTTCACCTTGTATCTTTATTCAAAAGTTCTCCATGAGCTGAACGATGCTTGTTTCACATTAGAGAAGGCAGTCTTCACTTTGTTTACAGGTTCTGGTGTTAATTTCTTACAGAAACATCTTCACAAGCATACTCAGAAATTATGTTTTCCTGAGTATCCCAGCCTCCATTACACCATTTAACATGCATAAAATTAACTATCGCAAGAGGTTATACCTGGAAGACCTGAAGGAATTTGCCATCTCTTACAGTTTTTTAAGGAACCCCAATGTGACATTTAAAACAGCAAGCATTAAACTGTGGCCCAAGCTCTAGCCATATGACAGTGAGCCCTCCAAGCAAAAGCCTGTTCTGTTATTGCTACCCAGTACTTGTCCAGCTTTCAATACAGAATTACAAAACACACCAAAAGGCAAGAAAAACACAGTGTATAAAGTTGACACAAACACTGTGGCACAGATGTTTGGACTGTTATCAGAAAGGGAATTTCTATGATTAATATGCAATGACCCATAATGAACAGAATGAACTGACAGAATGCAAAAACCAAAGGGCAATGCAGGCAGAGATCAGATTGGAAATAAATCAAAGGAAATGCTAGAAATGAAGAAGAAAATAATAGATATGCAGAGTGCCTTCAAAAAGAGCACCAATAAAATTGGTAGGAAACGTACAAGTTTGGATGTCCATCTGTAACTCCAGCTCCAAGGAGCTTGACACCCTCTTCTGTACCCCAACGAACCTGCACTCACATGTGTGTACACATGCAGCCCCCCACACACACACAAATGGACTCACAAACGGAAACATGTTAAAACTAATTAAAATAAATCTTTTAAAAGTGTGTAGAAAAATATTTGAGAACAAAAAGCAGCACAGTTGTCAAAAGCCCCTGGTTGCTGTGTTTTACTTAATAGGATCATATTTTAATGTTGTTAGGTGCTTTTGTCTTATAGCTTTTAATGTTAGAGAAAAATCTCATAACCTGGGATCTAAATGGTATTTGTGGCATCAGATCTTTCTAAAGTCAAGTGGCAACGACTCAGAAGACTTCCATGTGACCTCATTGATGTGTCCTTTCCAGGTTGCCTTCTGTGATTCCTCTATCCTATTCCCTGCACAGAGCATTCCTTTAATCTGCATGGTCTCCATCCAAGATGTCAGAGGAATATTGGAACTCTTTTTTCCATTCTACAGGGAATGACAACAGAATGGATATTTAACAATAATTTTATTCTGATAAACTTAAGAGAGCTTTTTCTATGGTGCATTTGCATGCTAAATAAGTATTTTAACTGTAAGAGAACTAGTTTTTAAAAAATCATGAGTGTAGGACTCAGAGAAAAATAAACACACGATAAAAGTATTCTTCCTTTGGAGTTCTGAGATAATATCCAATAATTTGGTTTTCTGAATATCTTAGTATTTGACTTTGATTGTGTCAAGCTGTTTATGGGACAACTGAATACATACTATTCCACTGAGCATCAAATTTATTGCTAAATAAAGGAATCAGTGGTTAATTAAAAAAAAATTTTAAAGTAGTCCTGGGGCTGAAGAGATAGCTCGGTGCTTATGAACACCAGCTGCTCTTCCGGAGGATTCAGGTTTGAATCCCAACACTCATATGAAATGGTGACTAACAAGACTCTGTAATTCCAGTTCCTGGCGCCTTCTTCTGGCCTCCATTGGCACTACATGCAGGTGATGCACAAATGTACATGCAGACAAAACAACTGAACACATAAAATAAAAATAAAAAATAAGTCCTTTTAAAATAGTCATAATAGATTGTAAAATTTCAAGATGGACTTTAAATCTGCTTTGATAAATATAAAATATCATGCCCCATTCCATCAAATACAGCTAAATAACAAAGAAATAAAATAAATAATCTTAAGATTCTTCTTGATTCATATTTTGATATTTATCTTCTCTATCAATCTTTTTTTAAGACTGATTTATTTTTATGTGCGTGAGTGTGTCTGTTTGTCTGTATGTATGCCACATGTTTGCTTGGTTTCCATCAAGACCAGAAAAAGGCATTGTATCCCCTAGACCTAGAGTTAAAGGCACCATGAAGCTACTGAGTTCTGAGACCCAAAACCAGGCCCTTTGTAAGAGCAGCAAGTGCTTTT
Organism: Peromyscus californicus insignis; assembly: GCF_007827085.1. Classification (NCBI taxonomy): domain Eukaryota; kingdom Metazoa; phylum Chordata; class Mammalia; order Rodentia; family Cricetidae; genus Peromyscus; species Peromyscus californicus. Next base: position 56,413,143 of record NW_026294606.1, read on the forward strand.
AACCATTCACTCATCTCTCCAGCTCCTCTATATGTCTTCTTAAATTTGAAATAGAAGATTTCGTTTGATGATCTCTTCTAAGCTTGGTGACCTATGAGACTAAGCTAAAGAGGGGCATTTAAATAAAGTTAGAGTCAAAGACAGGCACTCAAATGTGTAGCTGATTAATTCATCACTCTTTGGGAAACAGTGAGTATCTGTCTAGATACATCATTTCATACAACTGGGTTTATCTATTGAAGTAAAAAATTCACGAATATCACACATCACTTTTTGTCAGAGTATGGTCCAGGGATCAGCCACATGGGCATACCACGAATCCTGATGAAAATTCAGGCTCTTGTTCCATACCTGATATCCATAGAATCCGATTCTGCATTTAACAAGATCCCCAGAGGAATATCCATGTGTCCGAAGTGTTTCAAAATGGCTACTGTTGCTTGGAGCATGTTTCCAAGACATGCAGTAACAAAACGTAAGCCGAAGTTTGATTCTGAGTCTGTTGCCCCCTCTTTTGTTATTCATCTGTTTCCTGCCCTCCTTGCAGAATGTTCTCCTCTGCTGCAGCAGCAGTCTGTCCCTGTCACTGGCTTCTGGCCTGTCTCTGTTGGAGCAAAACCCCCAGAAGCCGGTTATTCAAGAGTGGGAGACCCAGGATTATACCATTAGTATTTGCTTTGTTTCAGAAAACACATAATAAATGCTTATTATATGACTCAGTTAAACAAATCCTCTATCTAGCAACTCCAGTAAGATTTTCAAAATGATTACCTTGAGAACAAATGGAGAAATTGAAACCAACAGATTAAAAGTCTAGAAGATGCCATCAGAAATACATAGTATCTGGGAGAGAGAGAGAGAGAGAGAGAGAGAGAGAGAGAGAGAGAGAGAGAGAGAGAGAGAGAGAGCAAAATAGGTTATATTTTGACATTGAGCTCTAATGAAAGAGGTTGTGTGTGTGTGTTTTAATGTCTATTAAAAACTGCTTATTAAAATTTTAATTTGCCGTCAAAGGCAACTTATATGAAGATGAAACTATGTTATGATGCATTAGCCAAGTGTGACAATAACAGCTAATGTTAATATAATCTGGTTTTTAAGCATTAATATTCAAAAAAATCTGAAGCTGAGAGATACACTTGGTCTTGTTTATAAGATGAAGGAAACGCTTTGCATCTTCTGTTCTGATGATCATAACAAGCTGGTGGATTATTTTATGGCTAAACACAAGCATGAATTGTTAATGAGAATGCATTCCATGATGTCACGCTGTCCTCTAGACATAGTCTTGAATGACACACTGTCATAAGAGGCTGTAACATTTACCCTGGAAAAGAAATGTTTGCCTCAAGCAACAATTGACATTTCTGGCTTCTTGCCTGAATGTCAAGCTCTATTTCAAATCACTTTCCCTCATCATTTGGTGCCCTGGCCTTGGGCCTCAAGCTCGTATCAGATTCTTGGCCCTGACTCATGGCTCACCTTTACTTCTTTGAAATACATATACCTGTCGGTAACATAAGAGCCAAGTTCCTAAGAAGCCAGATGTTTAACAGTTGAAATAAACCAGCAGAAACTGTAGAAGTAACAGAAGAACAGCGGAAGTGGAAGATGCTCAAAATGTTAGCCCATTTTTCAGCTATCGGGAGGCCTTGGGTACTACAGCAAAGGAGCTCTTCAAGCCTGCACATGAGTGGGAATCCCGAGCCTCTTGTGCCTGTTTTCACAGCCATGCACTGCAGTTGCTATTGATGACTGAGGTTTACACCTGAAATATTCCCCATAGGCACATGTGTTTGTACACCCGACCCACATCTGGTAGAACTGTTTGAGAAACCTTAGGAGATGGTTCCTGTCTTGTGCAGGTGTGTCTCTGGGGATGAACCTTTGAGCAATTTAGCATGGCCCCATTCCCTTCCTCTCTCTTCTTCCTGGTATGGCCTACATGAAAGGCAGGGTTCCTCAATCTTCTGTGATGCCTTCCCTTCCTTGGTGGATTTACCATCTAAAAGCAGCCAAAACGAACCTTTCATCTCATAACTCTTTCTTTCAGGTATTTTATCACCATGATAAATAAAGTAACCAACATAGAATATGTGCAGAGATTCTTGGATAGTGCCAACAGTTCCTATGTCTTTATTCTTTATTGCCACATAAATATAGTGTATTGGTATGGTAAGTAAAATCTGTTAATCCTCTCCCTCTGTCTCTTCTGTAGGAGTTAAAAGTCCCTTATAACCTCTTTGTGGGTGCATGTACAGTGTGAGAGCACCCACATGTGCATGTAGGGGTCAAATCAGGATGTCGGGTGCCTTCCTCTATCACTCTCTGCCCTTTTTGCTTAAGACACAGTCTCTCACTGAATTGGAAGCTTGCCCTTTGGGCTAGGCTTACTGGCCTGTGAGCTCCCAGGATCCACCTCTCTTTGTCCCCCAATGCTAGAGTTACAAGAAATGCAACCATGACTGGCTTTTCATGTAGATGCTGAAGATTCGAACTCAGCTCCTCATGCTTGCAGTGCAGATACCCTTGTCCAGCCATCTCCCTACCCCCTCTAATTGACAGAACAAAAGTACTAAAAAGTCCTCATTCCAATGTTTCTCCCCATTCTAATTTTCTTCTCTCAATGTAAGTCTGAGGAGCCAAATCATGCTATTTTTGCCATTGATTACAATTATTACTAGAAAGAGTTTACCATATGTCCAACATCCCATGAACTCTGCACTTTGGCCAGTTGTAAGTCTCTGTATTAACCACCACCCAATGCACAAAGAAGCTTCTCTAATGAGGGATGAGGGATGCACTAAACTATGTATATAAAGGTAAGTCATCGGTGCTCCAGTGGGTGACTTTACACTAGTGTGCAATAGGATCAACGCTAACTGACTAATTGTACCCAGTGAGTTGAAAAGAAGATGGAGGAGGAGAGAAGGAGAGAAGAGGAATGAGAAGGAGATAATGATATTAAGTTGAGAGTAGGATATAGCTTGTAGCTTGCAGGGGGAGATTTGGGAGCAGTTTAGTGTAGATGTAATTCTCAACAGTCTTATTAATAAAATCAAGCCTGAAGCCAGGTATTGGGGTGAATGCTGGAAGATCAGAGAAGCAGAACAAGCCACAGCTTCCTCACCTCACCAATTCCTCAGTTGATCCTGTTTCCTCAGACTGGAAGCCTCTGAGTCCTCATCCAGAATGAATCTCAGCCGAACTGCTGCTAAAAGCCTAAAAGTTTAACCAGGCCTAGTTCTTTGTCCTCATACCTTAAATACCTTTCTGCTTCCTGCCATCACTTCCTGGGATTAAAGGCTCTTGTTACCACACCTGGCTGTTTCCAGTGTGGATTTGAACTCACAGAGATGCAGACGATCTCTGCCTCTGGAAAGCTACGATTAAAGGTGTGTGCCACCATTTTCTGGCCTCTATATCTAGTGGCTGTTCTGTTCTCTGACCCCAGATAAGTTTATTAAGGTGAAAAATATTTTGGGGAACACAATATCACCACAGTTTAGGGGGAGTAGAAGGTGGATCTGACCTAAGCACATTCTATACATATATAAAATTGTCAAAGAAAATATAATAAAAATCAATTAAATAAAAAATTAAGACTGCATAATGAAACTTAAGACTCCACATACTACCTCCCTTTTGATTTATCCCCCATGTCCATGAAGAACATATTCACATAATACACATAGATAATGTACAGTTATGACTATACCCAAAAATACATTACAGAAATTATATTGAAACAAGCTCTGGGATGAAGGACTTGATAAGTTAATGCCACGTGCCAACTAACTCTATGATCAGTGCTACATGCTCTGCATCCCTCCATATACCTGGATGTCTCTGGCATAGATTACAGTCTGATAGAGGAACAATCCACCATATACCTTGTTAGCTCTGTTTCTGAGGCTATTTTTCCAGTCACCCAAGCACATGTTAATGAGAAACGTTAAACTACTGAAGGAAAGCATCCATATCACCTGACACATGTGATGATTAATCTTGGTTGTCACCTTGACTGAGCTGAGAGGTGCTTGGGGGATTAGAACTCTACACTTTAGTGTGTGTGTGTGAGAGAGTTGCCAGAGATGATTGACATATGGAAGAGTAACTGAGAGGGAAACCCCCACTACAAACATGGCCAATGCTATCCAATGATCTGCGGACCATGATGGAATAAAATGGAAGAGAAAGGCAACCAATATGTGGCGCTGCTTCCTTCCTTGAAGAGTGCTTTAATGCCGGCATCATTTCTCAAGGCTAGCAGAGGCTTTCAGCACACACTCACGGCACCGCTGCACAGGAGCTCCCAGGCTTCCAGCCTCACACCTGGATGGCACCATGGCTTGAAGGTCTCCAGTTGCTTGGACTAAGAAGCTCCTTTTCCAGAGACCAAATGGCCATTTGAAGATGATTCAGTTACAATCAACAAGATGACCCACAAGTGCTTGCCCCCACCCCTGATGACATAAATGCAACCCCCAGAACCCACAGGGTGGAAGGACAGAAATTACTCCCACCAGTGTCCTCTGACTTCCACATGTGCATCATGGCACAAGTCCACCTGCAGTCATTCAATGTAAGTACTACTCAATGAGTCATGTAAGAGATCCTTCCAAGGAGCTCCCTTTAATAATTGTATGTGCTATATAGTACATTATATCCACCTACACAGATACATATACAGTCAAGGTAAGTACTACTCAGCCAGTCATGTAAGTGATCCTTCCAAGAGGTCCATTTAATAATTATATATACTATAATTGTATATTATATAGAATTATGTAATCATAGAAAGCATGGTATATATGAAATATAATTTCTTCAATTCCTACAAAGAACCTTGCATGATGCAGTATGGAGCTCATCCCATCTGCCCTAGTCTGAAGTAGCCTTAAGATATTGTCTCTAGATAGTTTCATTGAGGAAGTCATCAGACTTAAAGATGACTTAGAAGATCATATGGCTTCTGCAGGTAGAGAGGTATTTTGGGGCAAGAATCTAGAGAAGGAGAGAAAGGTATTTTGTAGACAGACATTTTCTCCATCATTGGGTTTATTGGCTGCTGAGGTAGCAGGTTGGAAAAATGAAGAGTGAACAGCAGGAATTATCCAGAGCCCCTGAATCCTTATATATCTTTGACTTTATTTTTTTAATATCTGAACCATATCCATATAGCAAAAATTCAATTTCAACTTCCAAGTGCATAAATATATGTGCTACATTTCAGAGCAGTGTGTACATTTCAAAATGTATCTGAAGAGCTAAGTATAGCTGAAAGAAATTACTCTGCTACTTTTCCTTGTTTCATGTTGAAATGGACTCTATAAATATTAGTGGTAGAGAAAACTGAGTACTTCAGTCGAAAATAAGAATTGAAGGAACTTGGGGAAAGCACTCACACATCTGTGGGTTTTGCTTAGATGTGAAAAGATGTGTGGCTAATGGTTACGATTTTAAAATAAAATTGGCTGCATCTTGTTTAGTTTAAAGGCCAGATAACTCAGTGAAATGTGCATTCCTTCATCAGTGTTCTGGTAGTTCTCTCCCATTCTTTAATATATTCTTAAGCATAACAGCATTTCATAAGGATAATATTCCAGCAACGAGATGAAGCAAATTGTGTAATCAAACCTAACATCACATCTTTTATGAGAATTTTGAAAAAGGCAATATTGTGACTGTCTCATTGAAACTCAGCTCAGGTAACCTAGAGTTGTAACAATCCTTATTCCCAAGTTTTGTAGGTCAGCCACATCAGCGTCTGTTCAGCTCTGCACCACCCCTACCCCCAGCTATTCATAGTCCCCAGATTTCATGTTCTGATTTTGAATTGAGAAAAGGAGAGCAATCACAACTACAGGTTGTCTCTGCTTTTTTAATACCACTACTAGGTTAACACAGTGGCTAAGAGTCCAGAATTTTCTTCCCATGGTTTCAAGTGGAAGGACAGTGAGTGATGTCTTCAATGTATTTAGGCCCATGTAGACTTATAGTTTAAGAATGGTGATAGTATTATTTGCCTCAGTATTTGGTTGTGAGTACTAGATGAGGTAGTATTTGAAGCATAGCTTTCATTGTTTTTCAGGTTGTAAACACTCATTAAATGTTAACTGTCACCATGGTTGCTTCAATACATACCCATATTAACATTCCATGAGATCCCACTGGCAAATAAATCACTTTCAAATATCCTTTCTCTATTTTTGAATTGCTAACTCTCATTTGTACAAGTACCTCAGGTTTAAATTATAAATCTTTTTATGTGTAATCATTTCAAATAACTTTGTTCTCCATTTAAATATATTCTGACTTTAAAATTAGTTATCAGAGATTCAGAGGATGGCTGTGTGGCTAAAAGCACTTTGTGCTCCTGCAGAGACTCTGAGTTCAGTTTCCAGCACCTACATTAGGTAACTCCTTCTCCAGGGAACTCAATGCCCTCTTCTGGCCTCCACTGACACTTCATATACTTGCATCAGGCACACACACACACGTACATAAAAAAATATATAAATCCATGGTTTCTTATTTATGCTTTTACCAGATAAGATAATGCCTAAGAGACTGAAGAGATTGAGATTTTTCTTTATCTACCACAAGAGGGAAATATTATCAACCATAGCTACAACATGGGAAGAGGAATGCAAACGTAAAAGCAGTAGTCTACGGCTGATGTGATTTTTAAAAAATGTATTCTCTGTAATGCCATTGTCTCACACAAAAATATATGGAACTAAGTGCAATGTTATGCCTGACAAATTGGTTTATGTAATTTTCTTGTTCCAACCAAACACACCAAGAATGGAGAATTCTTGCAAACAAAATATTGTGTGAGGAACAGCTAGACATTAATGTGTTAGAGAGTAGCTACTGACCAATGACACACAGGCGGGGTCAAAGTACCATAATCAGACTTTTGGGCTCAGTGTGCACACTCAACTTACTTAAGTAGAATATTATTTTGAGTAAATAATGTTTCAATCATATAATGCTGCAAGGATTCATACATTTATGACTTTCTAGTGAGGATATTCATCTTGTGATAGGTGTCAGCTATGAAAGTGTAGCCAAGCTCCTACAAGAGGCAAAATCTCATCTTCAAAAATAATGTCCTTATTTTGATTAAAGTTATATTTCTCTCCTCCAAGCACAGAAGTCTGCTTCAGGTTTTAAGAACGCAGAAATTACACTTTCCTGTGTAACCAGTAGCTAAAAATAGCAGAGAATAGTTGTCTGACTATAACTAGAGAATTAACATTACCATCTGTGGAATATAATAGAGACCACGATTATTTAAAAAACTAGAGGAATATGCATCTACTCTAAGTATGTTTACATTGGCAGCTTGCAATATTAATTCATATTTTTTTATTTTTTATGCCCAATCTTCCTTAAAGTCCATTGTTATTTGCTTCCTCATAACATTTAATGTTCTGAAGACTAGATTCTCTACTTTTTTTTATTGAATATGATTGTGCTAAATTAATCCATGATCTTCTAATTATCATGTCAAAAGTCATGCTTTCATTTTTATGTAATTGATTTCTATAATTCATTTGGTGATGCTGGCTACTAATTTAATGAAACTGTCTCTTCAAAATAATAGCCCTTACACTTTGCACCTGTTAGAATGATGTTCAGACTGTTTTATTTGCCAACTCCTCTACCCGTCTCATTAAGATTAATAATGCTGGTGTATTAGTGTAATAATTCTTTGTGTAAATGCTCCCATGCTGACTTTTATTGAATAAACAAGTTCAAATTGAGTCCCTACTATAATACAGAAAAACAGAAATAAATCGGATGCACAGGAAAGCAACACCATGAAAGCTAGCAGTGTGGTTTTCTCCATGACAGAGAAACTTAGACTCCATGGAGTAGAGTTCACCAAAGATAATAAAACTATTAAGACATGCTTGGCTGCTACATCACAAGGCTTCCTGCATGGGATGGTGAACCCATCCACATCAAGACACAGAAACTAGTTACGCAAACTCAATACGGCAAGTTCACACAGCATCCAATAGTGTCTGGTGGAATTACTGGCTGCTAGGCTTATTGAACGTTTGGAGATAGATATAAGAGAACAAAGTCCTGTAGTCTAAGAGATACAGACTGACCAACAACAATTCCAGATAGTCTCTTTTCAAAAAAACTCACAACCAAGTCTTTATAGCAGGAACTTAACCTTTAAAGTAGGATTTGTGTAAGATAGCCTCCTTGGATTAAAAATAGCTCGTACATAAATGATGTAATTCCTCCTTCCCCTCATCCCTCTCCTTTATCCTCCTCTTCCTTCTCCTTTTCTTTGACACCAGTTCTCATTAGTCCCAGGCTGGCCCAAACTTGTTATTGAGCTGAAAAGAACATTGAACTCTTCATCCTTAACACACACATTTTTTCCCTAGGAACCATTACAAAAAGATGATATTGAGTTTGTCCAACAAGATCTTGTTTATAGAAGCAGATACATTAGTATTTCTAGATAATTCCTAAATATTTAAAAGCAATCACACTTCTCTAAGGATCATTCAAGAAAGGAAAAATACATGAAATTTTAAGAAGTAGAAGAGAAAAAGTCTCTAGGGAAGAGGCTGGAGGAGAAGCCTCCAGTAGGGCAACATTGACAGGCTTCTTGCTATTGAAAGGATGCCCAGCAAGAACTACAGAGAAACTCAATTTACTTAGGGTTCGAGTAACAGCACATTTTCAAATTCACATTTGGATTAAATAAAAAGACCACTGGAGATATTAAGAGATATTTTGAATTAAATGAAATTAAAAACAAAGCACAGTGTTTATGGCTAGGTACCCGAAGTGTCTTTTACAGAAAAAAAAAAAAAAAGCTTACTATTTTAACGATAACGTTATAAAAGGAAATGTTCTTTTCTTTGAAACCTAAGAAGGCAACATAAGAAATTTTCAATTCAAAATTAAGAAAATCTATAGTTGTTTCTTTATAGTAACTAGAAGAGATGAGGTAGGGAGGAAAATAGCCATATATTTTTATATAAAACATAAATATTGGCCAAGCATGGTGGTGCATACCATTAATCCCTTCACTCAGAAGGCAGAGGCAGGCTGATTTCTGTGAAATCAAGGCCAGCCTGGACTACAGACTGAGTTCTAGGATAGCTAGGGCTGTTACACAGAGAACCCCTGTCTCAAAAAGCTAAAAAAAAATGTAAAAATTGGAGTGGGAGAGATGATTCAACAGTCAAGAGAGTCTCCTAATCTTGCAGAGGACCCAAGTTGAGTTCCCAGAACTCATGTTAGGTGGCTCACAACCACCTAAGATTCCAGTTCAAGGGGAATTTGATGCCACTGCTTTCCACACATACACTCATTCACAAAACCATATGAAGACACCACATATATAAAATTAAAAATAAAATAAATCTTTATTTTAAAAGATGGAAAAGTAAAATTTATAGTAAAACAAACAAAAAAACTTGGACAAAGAATACGCAAGGCTCATATATACTATGCCCCAGCCCTAACTGAGGAGATACTGACCACTGATTGTTGCATGAGGAAGAGTCAATTTTCTTTTAGAATGTGACTGCTAGTGTATAACTCACTGTATCTGTGGTTACCTGTTTAAGACCTGTGCAAAAGTAAGCATGTCAACATTTTTCATGGGGAATGGAAGGGCTCACGGGTCTCTGCCTCTCCTTGAGAGACTGTTGATAGTTATGGTGTTTGGAAGAAAATGTGTCAGACTTTTTAGAAGTACAACCCCTGGTTAGTTGCCTATTCTCAAATACGTTATCTACTTCCCACCCATGCTTATGGAGGCAACTCTGTCTAAACACTGGGTCATACACACACAAAGACACACAGACTCACACACACACACACACACACACACACACACACACACACACACACAGAGAGAGAGAGAGAGAGAGAGAGAGAGACAGAGACAGAGACAGAGACAGAGACAGAGAGAAGTAGGAGGGAAGAATTTGGGAGAAGAGGGGTATCAGCAGAAGAAAGAGGAGTGATGAGTGAAAGTCTTATATAACTGTATAAAACTGTTAAAGAATGCTGTGGGATAATCTTTTTGTATACTGTGAAGATGTGTCTCTGCCAACACCCCTTTTGATTGGTTTAATAAAGAGCTGAATGGCCAATAGCTAGGCAGGATATGATAGGCAGGACTTCCAGGGAAAAGAAGGAACTTGGGGGAAGAATCTGAGAGGCAGGAAGATCCATCAGGGGCCTCTGAGCAAGTCAGACGTACAGTATGGAGGAGAGGTAATAAGCCACATTGCAGAATGTAGATTAATATAAATGGGTTAATTTGAGTCTTAAGAGCTAGCAACAAGCTAAGGCCAAGCTTTCATAATTAATAAGAAGTCTCCGTGTTGTTAATTGGGAGTTGACAGTCCAAAGAAAGACCGATTACAAATTTTTTTTAATACTTTATTTACTTTTTATACCAACTACAGTTTCCCCTCCCTCCTCTCATCCCGCTCCCTCCCCCCACATCCTTTCTACACCCCCCCATCCATTCCTCAGATAAAAAGAGGAAACCACAGGGTGCCCAATCATACCTATCATCTTAGTACTCAGGAAGTAGAGGCAGGTGGATCAGGGGTTTGAGGCCTGGGGCTATATGAGACCCTGCCTCTAAACAAAACCAGTAGATAATAGATAGATAGATAGATAGATAGATAGATAGATAGATAGATAGATAGATAGATAGATGAGAAGAAATTATCTCCTCAGTCCGTTTTTTCTATTTATTTATTTTGTTATTACATCCTGACCAAACTTTCCCCTCCCTCCCCTCCTCCTAATCCATCCATCCCACCTCACCCTGCCCCCTATCCACTCCTCCACCTCTGTTTCTCTTCAAAAAAAGTGTGAGCCTCCCATGGCTATCAGCCAGTCATGGTATATCAAGCTGCAATGAGACTAAGCACCTCCTCCTCTATTAGGCTGGATGAGAGACAATCCAATAGGAGGAAAGAGTTCTGAAAGCAGGCAATATAATCAGAGACAGCCCCTGTTCCCACTGTTAGGAGTTCCACAAGAAGACCAAGCTACACAACTGTAACATATATGCAGAGGGCCTACATCAGTCCCATGCAGGCTCCCTGGTTGTCAGTTCAGTCTCTGTGAGCTTCTATGAGCCCAAGTTAATAGATTTTTCAGGTTTTCTTGTGGTGTCCTTGACCCCTCTGGCTCCTGCAATCCTTCCTCCCCATCCTCCACAGAATTCCTGGAACTCTGCCTAGTGTTTGGCTGTGGGTCTCTGCATCTGTTTACATAAGTTGCTGGGTGAAGCCTCTCTGATGACAGTTGGGATAGGAACCAATCTATGAATATAGCAGAATATCATTAGGAATCATTTCACTGATTTTTTTTTCCAGTCATGTTTGGTTCTATCCTAGAACCTAGGTCCTGGCCCTTGGTGGTAAGCTCCCTCTAATGATATGGGTCTCAAGCTGGACCAATCATGGGTTGGTCACTCTCAAAATTGCTATACCACCTTTACCTCAGCACATTTTGTAAGCAGGACAAATTGTAGGTTGAAGGTTTTGTGGCTAGGTTGGTGTCCCAATCCCTATTTTTGAGGCCTTGGACAGTTACAGAAGATGGCCAGTTCATCCTCTATATCCCCCACTGCTAGGTATCTTAGCAAGGGTCACACCTCATAGATTGCTGGAAGTTTCCATTATATTGTTTCTTGCTCAGTCCAGAGATGCCCCAGATTCTAGTTGTCTCTCTCAGTACCCTCTCCCTCCATCCTCCTCTTACCTGATCCCTCCTGTTCTCATCCCCAACCCTCCCAATGCAGACCCCTCCCCTATCCAACAGCAAAGACTATTGTGTTTCCCTTTCACAATGAAATTCATGCATCCCTCCTTTAGCCCTCCTTGTTATTTAGCTTACTCTGCGTCTGAGGATTGTAGCATGGTTATCCTTTGCTAAACAGTTAATATCTACTTATAAGTGAGTACCTACCATGTTTGTCTTTCTGATTCTGGGTTACCTCACTCAGCATGATCTTTTCTGGTTCCATCATTTGCCTGCAAATTTCATGATGTCATTGTTTTTAACAGCTGAGTAATACTCCATTGTGTATATGCACATTTTCTTTATTCATTTTTCATTTGAGGTACATCTAGGTTGTTCCTAGTTTTTGGCTATTATGAATAAAGCTGCTATGAACTTAGTTGATCAAGTGTCCTTGTGGTATGGTGGAGCGTCCTTTGGGTATATACCCAGGAGTTGTATATCTGAGTCTTGAGGTAGATCAATTGCCAGTTTTCTGAGAAACCACCATATTGATTTCCAAAGTGGCTGTAAAAGTTTGTACACCCACCAGCGTGGAGGAGTGCTCTCCTTGTTCCATATCCTAGCCTGTATGAGCTGCCACTTGTGTTTTTTATCTTAGCTATTCTGACAGTTCCCCTCAGTTCTTAATGATAAAATATTTAACTTTCCAAGTAATATGCAATGTTCATGATGTCTAAAATTTAAAAACTAATATTAAGTTTTGGTAAAAATACATAATAATCACCTTTTGCACACACTCACATTGGGAATTTAAGGTCACAATTAAATAATTCCAGAAATGTTGGGATGGTTCACCACATGAAAATCAATAATCACACAAACAGATTCATGGACAATATTGCACAAAAATCTCAATAAATGCAGAAAAATTTTCAACAAAATCTAGTGTCCTTTTGCAATAAAAGCCCTAAACAGCACAGGAATAGCTCTAATACATCTCAACATAATAAAGTGTATGGCAAACCTATAGCTATACTCAGTGCTTGAAGTATTAGTTAGAGCAATAAAACAAGAAAAGGAAATGAAAGAAATACAAATAAAAAAGCAGATTATCCTTATATGCAGATGATGTGATTCTACGCATAAAAGATCCTATAACTCTATGAGATAAACATAGATCTGATTATTGCATTCAGTAAACTGTCTATAAAACTAGCATACACTAACAAAAAATTAGTAGCCTTCCTATATACCAATATCAAACCCTGTTCATAATTGCCTCAAAAATGGAGTAAATCTAGTCAAGGAAATGAAAGAAATCTACAATAAAATTTTAAAACATTGAAGAATTGGAAGAAATAATATTGTGAAAATGGCTATACTATGAAAAACTGCAATCAAAAGCAATTTAATACAATCTCCATCAAAATCCTAATGCCACTCTTCACAGACATAGAAAAAAAAACATAAAACACATGTAGAAGCACAAAAGCCCCTGGTAGTCAAAGAACTGAAATTACAATGTTGGAGATATCACAATACCTAATTTCAAGTTATGCCACAGAGTCATAATCACACAAAATTGCACAAAAACAAGCACATAGGTCAGTGAAGAACAGAAGATCCAGATTCAAACCTTTACAGTTACAATCACATGATTTCTTTATAAAGCTGTTACAAACATACTCTGGAGAAAGAGACATCTTCCAAAGTGGTCTTGGATATCCACATATAGAAGAAGGAAACTATGCCCTCATCTCTCACATTTATAAAAGTCAATCAAAATGGATCAAAGACCTTAAGGTAAAAACCTGAAACTCTAAAACTGTTGGAATGGACCTAAGGAAAAGACTTGAGGATGCACATAAATATGCAAGGACATTCTTAGTAAGAACACAGCCACTCAGGAAATAATGCCAGCAACTAACAAAGGGGACCTCACGAAATTACAAAGCCTCTGCCTAACAGTGGAAGTTCAGCAAGGAGACAGCCTACAGAGAGGGAGAAAATCCTTCCATTCTGGACATCTGACCAGGACTAATCTCTAGAATATACAAAGAAATAAAACTAAACAACAAGGAATCAAACAATCCAATCAATAAGTAGGCTAAAATGAACAGGCAATTCTCAAAAGCTGAACAAAAATAAATACATGATTTTCAACTGAAATTGCCACCAAAGAAATGCAAATCAAAACTGCATTGAGATTCCTGCTCACTCCTGTCAGAATGAGAATCATCAAGAAAATTCTATCTCCGTATCCGGGATGTTTAGAAATGATCGTAAAGTAAGTGTTCTAAATAGGCTACTGTGACAGTAGTCTGGACAGTTGCCAGAGGAGGGACTATTCAGCTGACGAGTTCTCCATCCCAAGCTGCTATGTTTAAGGGACGGCGTGTGATGTCTGCGGATACTCATAGACCTAAATGCTTGGCTCATAGAGATTTTGTTCATTCACAGAAAAAAAAATTGTATGTTTTTAATGAATACTTAGAAGAAAGAACACAAAATTAATATTCTAATACTATTTAAGAAGATTTAACAGAGGCTTCACCTCTACACCTGTGCCATAGGAGGAGGTGGGTCCTCTGTCATTTTCAAAGTGACCAAGGTCTGTAGAAAAGACCACTTGTGTGGTAATAAACATTTTTTAAAACTTCAATTTTTTTAATTTCTGCATAGACACAGGTGAATATTTATTTGGAGAGATTTTGTTTGCTCATGCATTCCAGTTTTCTAAACTCAAAACTGCCTTATAAAGGAAAACCACATGCCACACTTCCACAAACAAATATGAAAAACATCTGGTTGTCATGCTGCAAGCACATGGCCTATAGAATCTGCAAAGGTTGGTTGCTTTCAAAATGATTTTTCTAAGGTGCAAAGTCTCTGTCCCTGGTAAAGTTAGAAACTTAGACATTCCTTGCAAAATAGAGCTACATTATTGTCATTTGGGTGGGGGGTGTTATGTCCTGGGATGATTTCTGCATGCCTCCTCTTCTGTTGCTGTCCTGGTGTCTTCTTTAAGCTCTCCTCATTCTATACACTCCCCCAATTCAGCCTCATGGAAAAAATAATTTCTCTGGGTGTCCAATATCTTAACCCTAAACCTCTGCTTATGCCCAACTCTCAGACTGAAGGTTTGTTCCTCCTAAATTCCCTTTGTCTCTGACCTCTGAGGCTTATTCTCTGTTGCATTTGACCCTTTGCAAGACTCTATATTCCTATTGGACTAATTAAGAGTAGACTATAAGTTCTGTCAGTCATTTTTGTCATCAAAAATGGTTACCGAGTTTCAAATAAAGTAACACCTGGCACCTTTAAATACAGGTCACTCAGCAGCCATTTGCTCCTTTCTTTTCTTTATGGCTCATTTGCAACTGCATTGTTTTGGGGGAATAGAAAGAAATCTTTCCAAGGCCTGGAATTTATTAATGCCCTATTTTTATAGCCCTATTAATACCATCAAAATTTCAACTTTGGTAAATAAAAGAAATTTCCCATTTGTCAGCAAGCTTTATTTTATGTTGGTATATTTTTCTTGGCTTTTTTTTTTTTTTTTTTTGAGACAGGGTTTCTCTGTGTAGCTTTGCGCCTCTCCTGGAACTCACTTGGTAGCCCAGGCTGGCCTCGAACTCACAGAGATCCACCTGCCTCTGCCTCCCGAGTGCTGGGATTAAAGGCGTGCACCACCACCGCCTGGCTTATGTTGGTATATTTTATGTTTAGTCTTTTTCCATATGTCTGTGGCTCCCTGGACAGTTGCTAATATTTAGAACATTCTACGCACACAGAAATTTTATAGACGAATACTTCCTTGTCCAATGATCATAATATACAATAACAATTCCCTGGCTTAATTTTACATTTTAACATTGGTCATAGTCAAACATTTTGGCTCACAGATTTTATATAAACTGTGTATTATATAAAATATGCATCTACATTTAGTATATTATATTCTAATATATGAAATATATAAGTATAAGTACTTTAATCTGTATATCATTTTTGATACATAATGTCTGTTTGTGCTTCCTGACTTCTGCTCACAGTCTGAGAAATTATTCCTTTCTATGTCATCACATTCACAAAGCTCATTTCACTGGCTTAGTTTAGTAATTGATAACAGAAAGTTGATGTTTATGTAGCATCTTGGAATTTGTTCTGTTGTGGAAGATGGGAATCTGCGATCCAAATAAATCTAATTTTAAATCCTAACTGTGCCATTATCTTCCTATTATCTGCCCATCCCATTGGACAATTTCAGTTATATTTATGAGCTCTGTTTCTCATTTATGAAATGGAGGATTGAGCTGTGGGAAACACATGATCCTCATGTGTGGTTGAAATATCTGCAAAGTAAACCTCATAGATCCATCATATTAACAAATGTGACAAAGCAATTGTCATGTTTAATATTGATCTTCAATTTTACTGGATCTAGAATCTCCTAGAAGATACAACTCTAGACATGTACTTGGAGACATTTCTTTTGTGGATTGACAGAGGTGGGAATGTCTGCCCTAATGTGGGTAGCACTGTTCCATGGGATGGGATCTTAACTGAATGAAAAGGGGAGAGTAAGCTGTGTATCAGCATCCATCTCTCTCTGCTTCCTGACGGCAGATTCCAAACTCCAGCCACCATGACTTACTGTACCTTTCAATTGTGATTCAAAATAAACAGTTTCTTTTTCTTCAGGACTGAAAAATGTATTAAGAATCTTAAATATTATTCATTTATATTATATGATTTATATCGCTGGTATATGTTTTATTAAAATTAAAATGGGGAAATTAAATGAATAATTTAATTCTGCCTTCAAAAACGACAATGATGAATTCATTGCATGTCAATATAAAAACCTACTAAAATATATTTTTCTGAAACAAAACTAAACTATTACAAAGAGTTGTTTGATTTACATTTTGCACTTTATTGTGTGACTAGAGGATGGCTGGATTTTCTTGTCATTCTGTTATCATATTGTATTTCAATTAGTATCTTGGAAATTCCACTGGCACTCATGAAATATTGAGGGTGAAAAGGATATATTAGTATTCTGAAAATGCTGTTTGTCCTCACAGAAGAATATGAAGAAAATGAAATTTAATGTAAAAATTTTAGAAAGAACAGAAAAGGAAAATTTTTGTGTGAAAATCAGTGTATCAAGATTAAACTAGAGTCCTTCTCAGACTTAACATCAGAAACTTGCAGCATCAAGCAAAATTTGACAGAATTAGTGATTAGTTAGAACCTCATATCCAATAGAGATTAGTATCTCAGACAGAAAGTAGTAAAGAAATAATTGCTATGCCCACTGTTTAATGATATAATTATTTAAGGTTGTGCTACTAGGTACATAGAGATATATGCAGGATAAAAACAAGGCATGCCGGGCGGTGGTGGCACACGCCTTTAATCCCAGCACTTGGGAGGCAGAGCCAGGCGGATCTCTGTGAGTTCGAGGCCAGCCTGGGCTACCAAGTGAGTTCCAGAGAGGCGCAAAGCTACACAGAGAAACCCTGTCTCGAAAAACAAAAAAAAAAAAAAAAAAAAAAAAAAAAAAAAACAAGGCACACATTGTATAGAAACAATAAACAATAAAATGACTTAAAAACATTTTGCTTATGTATTTCAAGCTGGAATGAAATCAACAATTTTCTATAATCACACATTTATACAATTGATCAATATGAAAAAAAACATATACATATTGATGGTATATTAAGGGAATCCCAACAAATTCATCATATAGACAACCTTAAATTATGTTGGCTAAACTTAGGGTGTTTACACTTTACGATGGATGAAATTGATGTATATTCAGTAAATCGTGTTTAGAATTTGAAATTTTGAAAGTGTTCTGCCTAACAGTACACATTTCATAGCTTCTTGAGATGGGTTGTAGCAGAGAGAAAATTATCAGCTGAACACACAATCATGAGGGTAAATCACCGATAACCTGAAGCTCGCTATGCTATGAGCAATTTGTATTATAAAGTAGCCTTGGTGTTAGATGACTTCTATGAATGTTAAGAGTTCTGACTATGTTTAAGATGGACTAGGCTGAACTAAATATTGATATTCTGTAGTTTAGATATATACAAAGCACTTTTGACTTGTGATAATATTTTAACTTCTATAGACTTTTTAAAATATAACTGCATTATAAATTGAGAAACATCTTTATCAGTAATTTATGAGCCACATTTTCTGATGGTGATGCTTTTAAGTTAAATGCCAACTGAAGCTGCAAAATTTTCCACATATTTAGAATTTTGTATGTAGGTTTCTCAATAATTGTGAGGACATGATCTTTGCATAATTTTCGCCAAAGTGTTGACTTAAACACTTATAACAAATGATTCAATCAGTCATCTCAGGAAATTTGATGAAATTGAAGATGAGATAGCTAATAGAAAAGATAAATAATAGATAAAGTTAAGAAGGCTGGAGTAGGGACTGGAGAAATGGCTCAGTGGTTAAGAGCATTGGCTGCTCTTCCAGAGGTCGAGTTCAATTCCCAGCAACCATATGGTGGCTCATAACCATCTATAGTGAGATCTGGTGTCCTTTTCTGGCATACAGACAGAACATGGTACACATAATAATAAGAATAAGAATAAAGAAGGCTGGAGTAGGGTCCAGAGAGATGTCTTAAAAGTTAAAAGAGTGCTTGCTCCTCAGAGTACCAGAGTTTCATTTCCAGCATTCTTTTTTTTTTTTTTAATTTTAATTTATTTTGCAATACAATTCAGTTCTACATATCAGCCACGGATTCCCTTGTTCTCCCCCCTCCCATCCCCCTCACCTTCCCCCCAACACCCCCCCCCCATTCCCATCTACTCCAGGGCAAAGCCTTCTCCACAGCCACAGACTGAGGTCAACCTGGTAGACTCAGTCCAGGTAGGTCTAGTCCCCTCCTCCCAGGCCGAGCCAAACAATCCTGCATAGGCCCCAGGTTTCAAACAGCCAACTCATGCAATGAGCACAAGATCTGGTCCCACTGCCTGGATGCCTCCCAAACAGATCAAGCCAATCAACTGTCTCACCCATTCGGAGGGCCTGATCCAGTGGGGACCCCTCAGCCATTGGTTCATAGTTCATGTGTTTCCATTCATTTGGCTATTTGTCCCTGTGCTTTATCCAACCTTGGTCTCAACAATTCTCGCTCATATAAACCCTCCTCATTCTCGCTAATTGGACTCCCAGAGATCCACCCAGGGCCTTGTCATGGATCTCTGCATCCAGATCCCTCAGTAGTTGGATGAGGTTT